>NC_056735.1:1883219417-1883261917 GCF_019279795.1 Protopterus annectens
TATATTGCTATCTTTGCTAATGAACATTTGATGACACAAGAGAAAATGCAGTAATAAGCTTGAACTGAACATAATTTCTGCATATTAAGCAGTTATGTCACATCAACATACATCTGCAAAAAAGTATGAGAAAATAAGTTACTCACTTGTCACTAGAGAAATTCAGTAATGTTTCCAAGTCAAACAGCTTAAAACTGTAGGAGTCCTGTGTTTCATATAACACACCTTCCAGTATAGCATACTTAGTTGTCACTTATGAAGGTTCACTGCCTACAGCCATAATGGGAAATGTAATCAAAGAAGTTAGTAAGCAAAGAGTAAGATTATCGAACTTCTGCATCAATAATACATCTAAATGGAAGAGTTTTCATTTATTTTGTTTAATGCATTTGCTAACTGTGGTAAGTCGACTGGACATGTGTCACTTTCAGGGGCAACTCGAAAGCACTGTCATGTTAAATGACTTGTTTAGAGTTGCACAGCAGGCAAATGGAGATACCTGGTTCTTCTAATATGGTTGGGCTCTGCTAAGTTTTTGTAGGTTCTAAATATAAAGTTTTAAAAGTCTGTACTATTTTGTGTTTTGCATTTTGCATTAACAGCTATATAAGGCTGGCTTACCTGTATGCCTAGTTGTCTTCAAGCTGGTATAGGGGTTTGAGTCAATTCCCTGTTTGATACAGGGCTGTCGCTATTCCAGGGACTTGTTTGTGGTAAGGATTCAAAGGATTTGAACTTAGTGATATGGATCCATCTGTCGGCAACCAATCAGTTAGGGTTGGCCTGCACTTTCTATATGGTTGAGTGATGTAAGGGCACTTGGCATTCTTTAACTCTGCCCTATTTGCAATTTGAGTTATAGTTTGGAGCTCAAGGAGGGTGGAGGCAAAGCAGACTAGTGTGGAGTCGTTTGCATATTTTACTATTCTGGTGTTGGTAATTGATGTGTGGAAATCATTAATGAAAATATTAAAAAGCATAGGGACAAGTATGGGTCCCTGGGGTACCCCAGTTGGGGTTGGAAGGAAGGCAGAGGTACCAGTTTTCCATTTCACAGCCTGGGATCTCTCAGAGTGATAGCTGCTAAACCAGCTAATGGAGTTTAATGAGAGGTTAAGTTTAGAAAGGTGGATTAGGAGGTGGGAATGGGAGACAGTATCAAAAGCTTTGGAGAGGTTGAGGAGGACTGTGGATACTAGATTTCCGGAGTCACGGGCGTGGTTTACTATGTCTAGGAATGAAAGAAGAGCTGTAATAGTGCTATGGCCAGGACGGAACCCATGTTGAGTTGGGGTGAGGAGTTGGTTATTTGTAAGGAATGGCCTTATCTGGAGGTGTATACATTTCTCAAGAAGTTTTGAAATAGGAGATAGTATTGCTATGGTTCAGAAGTTGGATAAGTTATTATTTGTGCCTCCTTTGTGAAGAGGTAGGGTAAAGGTGGTACGCCATAGTTTAAGGACGTATGATTCCTGTATGGATCTGTTGATAAATATACTAATGGGAATGGCAATACTGACTGCTACTAGTTTTAGAAAGATAGAGGGGATGTTGTCAGGGGCATTGGAGCAAGGCTTAAGTTTAGAGAGAAGTTTATTTATGTATGATGTGGGAATGGGTTTGAGATAAAAAGTAGGAGGAGAGTTTGGGATGGAAAATTGGGGGAGGAGTTGTTGTTAGGGAAGGTTTTGGTAAGTTCTGCTATGGAGTTAGTAAAGAAAGAATTGAACAGTGTGGCTATTTCTGTGTCAGGTTTGCTAGTGTCAGGGCAAGGATTGTTTTTGGTACCTGGATTAAAAAGGGAGTTGATGGATTTCCAGAATTGTTTGGAGTTTGTGGAATGAGTACTCTGGAGTTTGATATAGTTTTTATCCTGTGTAATATGTTTTTTGGCTAGGTTGCAGAGTTGTTTGTATTTAAGAAGGGTGTTAGGGTGTTTATTGTGGTGATAGAGTTTCCAGGTCTTGTCCCTTTGTACCATGAGAGTTTTGATATCCTTAGTAAGCCAGGGGGTGGAATTGGTCTTTACACGTTTTGTTCTTGGAGGGACCTGGGAGTTTAGGATGTCTATGAAGGTTGATTTGAAGAACTCTACAGCGTTATCTAGAGGGTGGGTTATTAGATTGTCCCAGTTTATAAGTTTTAGAGAATTTGAGAAAGTTGTGGCATTGAATTTTATGAGATTTCGAGTATGTATATATTGGTGTAGGAGAGGAGAGGATGGAGTTGATCTATGGATGAAGGCTGGTAAGTGGTCGCTAATGGAGTCTGGTAATGTGCCTATGTGAGAGATGTTATTTGGGTGGAAGACAAGGTTCCAGTCCAATATGGTGCCTGGGGGGTTATTTTTGTTGGGTCTAGTTACAGCATTAGTAAGTTGAGAGAATTTATACAGATTGATGGATATGGTGGGGTTTTTGGCAGTAATTTTATTCCAATTGATGTTAACATCTAGAATATATGTCTCCGACTTGATATTGGTTGAGGCCCATTGTAGAATTTCCTCATGAGTATTTATATTATTTCCTGGGGGAATATTTAGGGCTATGACACAAATGTTCTTATGATTGTTTAGTTTAAGGGTGCCTATGACTAGTTCAGCGTTGTTGAACCGAGGAATTGGATTTTGGTAGGGGGTGATGGAGAGTAGGTTGGAGTATATAAGTACCACTCCTCCTCCCTTTTTTCTGGGTGATCATGTCTGAGAGTTTGAAATCCTGGAGGTAAGATTTCTGAGTCTGCTATATTGGGTTTTAGCCATGTCTCTGATATGGCTATTATGTCAAGTAGGGCATGGTATAGCCATGCATGAAAGTGGCCTATTTTGTTTTTTAGACTCTGGACATTGATTTTTAGGAGTTTGAGATATTTAGGGTTGGAAATATGGGTGGTAGTAGGGGGAGTTGGAGTGTTGTTTATTGTAGGTCTTGGGTTGGGGTGTATGTCACCGGCTAGGCATAGGTGGTTGAAGGGGAATGAGATAAGGGGTTTGAATTTATTTTGGAGCATATTGTGAGGAATAGTAATGATTTAGAAGTATGATGTTTCATAGAGATAGGATGTTTTAGTCTGAAGTAGAGAAGTGGGTGCAGTTGTATTAGGTTGGGAGATATTGTGTGGAAGTGAGATAAGGTAAGAGGATGAATGTTGGTAAGGGTGATGGTAGGATGTGGAGGGGATAGGACTGAGAGTGGTAATCTGAGAGATGAATAAGAGGTAGCATGATATAGAGGAATTAGAAGTATTAGGCAGGGGCTAGGGATGAGAGGGGTGTAAAAAGGCATGGTGTGGTGTAGGATTACAGAAAGAAATGGCAGGTGGGTTTGTGAGTAAAGGAGTGGGGGAGTGGGGAAGTAGATAGATGTAAGGAATGTGTGTGAGTGTAAGAGGAAGGGGTGTAGAAGAGGGTGAAAGTATCCTGTTGATTGGGAAGGAGAGGGAGAGAGATGGTATTGGATGATTGGAGGGGAGGGGCATGTGAGGAGATGTGTGTTGGTTGGTAGGAAGGAAGGGGAGGGGCTGTATAGTTAAAATAAAGGTAGGAGTACTGGGGGTGAGATTTGGGGGTAGGGTAGGGGAGCGGAGTGAGCCCGCAGGGCGAATGGAGCAGGTAGACACAAGGAAAGAAGACAGCAAGACAGTGTGAAAAAAACAGTCTGGTGAAGGTAAGTACAGAGGGAGGTGAGCAGGATGGTTAAAGGGATACTTGTGATACTGTACTAAGGTAAGGGAGAAGACAAGTATCAGAGCTGGATGGAGGGTAGGACTTATACTAAGCATTTAAAGAGAGAGAAATGACTATTAAGATGTTATATTATAGTGAGTGAGAGGGAGAGAGGGAAGAGAGGTTATAGATGGGTAGACACTGCCACCTAGTGGACAAATTTTATAATTGTAGTGAGAGGAACCACTATATCTGTTAAATAGATGTAGGGAGCAAGGCGGCTCTGATATAGGGAAGGAAGAAGCCAGGGATGAGGCAGAAAGAAGAAAGCAGGACAGTGTGAAAAAACAATCAGTCTGGTGAAGGTAAGTACAGAGGGAGGTGAGCAGGATGGTTAAAGGGATACTTGTGATACTGTACTAAGGTAAGGGAGAAGACAAGTATCAGAGCTGGATGGAGGGTAGTACTGATACTAAGCAGTTAAAGAGAGAGAAATGACTATTAAGATGTTATATTATAGTGAGTGCGAAGGGAAGAGGGAAGAGAGGTTATAGATAGGTAGACACTGCCACCTAGTAGAAAAATCTTATATTTGTAGGGAGAGGAACCACTATATCTGTTAAACAGATGTAGGGAGTAAGGCAGCTCTGATATAGGGAAGGAAGACGCCAGGAATGAGGCAGGTATTTTGCCATTTTTTTGTTGTTGTTGTTATTTGGTGCCTTAATAGGAATAGTACCACATTGGATGCAAAAGCATGATAAGATCTAAATAATAGTGCACACTCATTATCTCAGTCCTTACAACACTAACAGTAAATAGATGCTTAGAACTGCTCTATAGGTTCATAAGTAAGTACTAGGTTAGCTGCACCTGTGGTCCATTTTCAGCCTAGTCAGTTTCCCTAAATTCAGCCTTCCTTTAAAGGTGAGAATCAAACCCTGTAGTGTGTCTCTGTAAGTTAAACACCTTAATCATTATGCCAACCCCCAACATAGGAAACAATGCATGGATTAAACAAAAACACCTAGAATACAACATATATACATATATATACTGTGTGTGTGTGTGTGTGTGTGTGTGTGTGTGTGTGTGTATATATATATATATATATATATATATATATATATATATATATATATATATATATATATATGGGTCTACTTCATATGATTGACAGCTCATATGATTGACAACCATTTGACCGACACCAAAACACCTAAAGCTCAAAACACCTAAAGCTCATATGATCGAAACTCATAACATCGATACATGAAATCCAAAACATTATGCCCTTTCCCCACTGTAGAGCGACCCTGGATTAAGAATAAATAGGGGGGTGTGGGGGCAGAGCCCCCCACATTATTCAGATAAATATAGTCATTTCTGTTACAAGTATCCATGTGTATGTTTAAAATTTATGATATATGTGGGGGACCGCTCCCCACACCCCCTTATCTAGTTATTCCTACTCCCCTACAGTGGGAAAGGGCATAATGCTTTGGATTTTATGTGTCAATGTTATGAGTTTCGATCATATGAGCTTTAGGTGTTTTTAGCTTTAGGTGTTTTGGTGTCAGTCAAATGGTTGTCAATCATATGAGCTTTTGATCATATGAAGTAGATCCATATATATATATATATATATATATATATATATATATATATATATATATATTCGTAATGAGAGCATCTATCTGTCAACAAATACAGAAATCACTAGTATAACTTACTTAGTCCTGAGTGAGACTTACAATAAATTCCTTGGAAAGCATGCTTGCTCTGCTTAGTTTTTACTAGGGTAAGGGATACTATGGTAAAAGAAAAAATTTCAACATAAATGTGATAGATTGCAAGCAAAAGACACTTGATTCTGAAGAATGATGGACAATTACTCACGGAGTTCTTCATATGGACTCACATTAGTAACATCCTATGTTTCTGTTTTTAATTGAAGGCATTTATTTTTCTCTAGCCATTTATGTAATATGTGTTACTGTTTACACTTCTGCTCTGAATATTTGGCTGTGGACATTAATGCTTATAAATATTGAAACATAGTAAATGTTGCTGTTGTTTTTTTCTTCTGCTAATTTATCCTTACTTGATAATTCATATTTAATGGATCTTTTTTGCTCAAGTCTACACCCAAAACAGAAAATATTCAGCTAAACTATTCCTTATTAACAAAAGCAAACAAACAAGAAAATAAGTAAAGATATAAAGAAACAAACATGTTTTCAAAGATTAAAGGGGGCTCCTGCACTGAGCTCTCCAACTACCGCCCCATAGCCATCCTTTCTCCTCTTTCCAAAATACTTGAGAAATGCAGTCATTCTCAAGTTCTAGACCATTTACAAACTAATAACCTTCTTTCCAGCACCCAACATGGCTTCAGACCATTCCATAGTATTACCACAGCCTTACTCTCTTTCGCTAACACTATACTTCATCACAAAAACAATGGCCTGTTCTCCTCTGCCACATTTCTGGACTTGTCCAAGGCTTTTGATATGGTCTCACATAATCAGCTACTCTGTTCTCTCAAACCACTCTTTTTCACAATCTGCTACTAACTGGTTTCATAGCTTTCTAGATGGTTGCCTACAATCTGCTGAGTGACACAATGACCTATCACTTCAACTTCCTGTCACTCTTGGCATTCAGCAAGGATCCATCCTTGGACCACTGCTTTTCTCACTCTTTGCCAATAATCTCTTCACAGCCACCAAGCAGACCACTCTCATACAGTATGCAGATGACTCACCTCTCATCTGCGCTTCCCCAACTGTACCAGATAATCACAAATTAATGCAGGAAGATTTTCCTCTGTTGAAAACTGGCTATCCAATGCCCAGCTTATATTCAACCCTAACAAGACAAATCTCATCTTCTAGCCCACTAAACCCAACCTAACTCCCACTTCAATATTCTAGCTAGCAACAACACAGTACTTCTCCCCAAAGATCACACCAAACTACTTGGCATTGCAATTGACAACCAGATCAAATTTGACACTCACATCTCACTAACCATAAAAAAAAAAAAAAATCACAAAAAAACAGGTTAATTATATAGAAATAACCAACTACTGACCAAAGCAGCTAAAATCTAAGTAGCCAACTCCCACCTCATATCAACCTTACTCTATGCCTCTTCTATATTTACCAATCTTAGACAAACTGACCTAAACAAGTGAGAGGCCTGCTACAACAAAATAGCCAAATTTGCCACTGGATCTTCCTACCACAGCCATCAGTGTAACTCTCTTAGGGAACTCGAATGGCTCAAACTCCCGCAACTTCTCAGACTCAATCAACTTTTCCTTGCCCGCAGATTAGTAAACTATTCTCAAGACATCCTTTCCCTTCAAAACCTTCTCCATCCCTACTATACTACTAGATCACTATGCTCCAGCAACAAAAACCTACTCCAAGTTACCAAAGCTAAGAACTCAGCTGGAGAAGCTCTTTTCTCCTGAACAATATCCAAATTATGGAATATCTCCCCCCATTACCATCTTACCTTCATCCCATCATTACAAAGCCAAACTAAAAGCTCAATTAAAAAGCCACTGGTTATGCCCTTGTTCCAATCCTAAGACTCACTTCTCCTCTATTACCTCCCATCCTTCCTTCCCCTTCTTTAGGCACCTTACCTGCCTTTTACATGACTATTATATCTTCCCCCTTCTCCCCTTTTTCCTCTATCCCTCCTGCTTACATCAGCACACAATGTTTAGCAACTATACATTTGTTAGTGTATTCAGCTACAACTGACACATAAAACAGTTTGCAGATGTAAAGATTTGTTTTTTATTATTTTTGTCTAAACTTACTTAACTACATATTATAATTCTGAGCATTCTATGTCAATTTATACTTAAACTGTCATTTTCTGAATTTATTTTTACTTTGTCATATGTATTGCATCGTCTTTGTATCTAACTGATTCTTCATACACTCGTGCTTGCTACTGACTTCACTTGCATTGTATTTGTTTCTTGTTTTTGCTTATGTGTAGATTTTCTCCCTGGGCCTCAGCTGAAAAAGGACCCGTGTCCAGTCAAAATTTCCTGGTAAACAAATGTAAATAAATAAATAATAAATAATAATAATTAAAATCCCTTTCACTTATTCAGTCATTATTTGGCTATTATTTACAGTGTTTGACTTTTGCACTTTTTCTAACTGTTCTCTCAGGCTAACAAAATGATGAAAACCTCTTGTTTCCCTAAATATTTTGTCATTCACAGTTTTAGCTATGCACTTAGCGATGCTATTATCTGGTCATATTATTCAAAGTCATGAATCCATTTAACTCTCATAAAGAATTCTGCTATAATCAATTCTATATTACTTCTATCTTTTTCCATTTCAAGTACTACAGACAGATGATCATTTTCAAGGTGTTGAACTACTTAAGCTATTTCTATTGATCATAGTATATGTAACAATCAGTACTTTTCATACCTCTTAATCTGGAAACATCAGAAATCTGGACAAAGGCCCATGTAAAATAGGTACAACTGGCCAAAAATCAGGATGTTGATTAACATAAAATCTGCATACATAATCATGAAATCTAGCTCACTCCAGCAGAATTATGGGATACCTGTATGAAGACTGATGCCACTAAATAATAATAAATATTAGCAGACATATGGATGTCAAACTTTATATCCCTCAGAAAATACATTAAAATGCAAAACCTGTTATTCTAGCAACAATCTGAGTTTACAGGAGCAATATTTAAAATCTGTCCCTATTTTTGGGTCTTTGTCCAATCATTTCTTTTGGCTTTGTCCAGATTTCTTGCTCTGAGAGATTGAGAAGTATGCACTCATTGCTTTATTATATGACAAAAAACATCCAAAGGCAAAAAGTATATATCCACTAGACTAAACAAGATAGAAAGATGACAAATTAGTATTATCATCCTCTGCATTTGTAGTCATTTAATAACCAGGGTACACATTTCAAATAAGTACTGCAGAGCTCAGAGCATCAACTTGTAGGACATTTTTCCTCCCAGATTTGTCCCTTGCCACTATCTTGCTTTACAATACACATACACACACACACAAACACACACACACACACACACACACACACACACACACACACACACACACACACACACACACACACGTGCGCGTGTGTGCATTAAGTCACTATACATATAGTTTTAACTACCACCTGACTCAAATACCTTTTTACTCTATATTTGGGAAACCACTCGATCCTATAAAAAAAATCTACGTGAATTAGTAGGCAGCTCACAATCATGGTGAACATGTTGTCATTCCACATGAACATAGCTCATTTGCTGTGAATAACACAATGATAACCAGATTTGCAGGAATGCTTCCTTCATCTGAACTGCACTAACACAGAACTTGAAAAACATCTGTATTAGGTTTATTGCAAACTGCCTGAAAATTATACAAAATCCATTATTTAGGGAAGAAGAAACTGTAACCTTGACTGTCTTACCATGAAAAAGATGGCTTCATGTGTCTGCCTGTGACTATCGGTACCTAACATACTCCTTCAAAGCATAATGGAGATCAGTTCAGTATAACAATTTTCTCATAGTTTAAGACCTGTTTCAAAGTTAAATTGGGCAGGATACCTGAGATACAGCTGCCCATATTAAGGGACTTCTTATTTCAGTGCTTGAATAATATTCAAAGGTTTGAAACTGCGTCATGTTACCCACAAAACAATTGAATCTCAGAAGATCTTCCTATTCTGTTTTCTGCATATCTACATTACAGGTCCATTCACCGAGGGAGCTCACAAACCTAACATTCGTAAGTTAAAATCATTAGTAGCAGTCCACAGCAGAAGAGAACAAGCTTTCACTAAAAAAAAAAAAAAACATGGAACCATGAAACAAACTAAAATACTTTTATTGCAATGATGGCACTAAAGAAAAACCCACAGTTGTGGCATTGTTTCAAATGGCAGGTGACTGAAGAATCTTAGCATTTTAATATTTTATAATACCTATCCCACCTTACATTTAATATCTGCTTGCCTTTGCCCTAATCATGGAGAAAATGTTTTTATTATTAATTCTTTTTTAAATGAGAAGCAGGAATCTGACTGATAATGTTTCCAGCTTTGATCTTCACCAGTCAATGGTTCTCTGGGAGCAGCTGCCATACATTATGAGTGCTCTATGACACACACGCACACAAACACACCTAAAAAATAACAAATAAATAAAATTAGAATAGAATTGCTGAAGTGGTATACTTGTAAGTATTCACAGAGTACAAAGTTACAGAATGCTGGATTAGTGATTGTTACTATTTTTTAACAAATTAACTGTGAAAAATGCAACATACCCTTAAATCAGAGAACTTCACGGAAAACCAGTTTAGTGATTGTATTCTCCGCAAATTGTCATTTGCGAGTGCTTACATAAAAAAAAAAAAAACAATGTACTGGCATTTTACAATGTGTGCAAAGCATGTACTTTTATAGAACTCTAATTCTTTTTAAAAGTGAATAGAATAACAAGTTTTGCATCACAATTGCATGATCTAATCTAGGTACCTCATCACACTAGTGCAAGTACCTAGTACCTCCAATTATTATTATTAAAAAAAATGCATGCGACATAAAAACAATCTGCTACTTTAAGAATCTGTAGGAACTTGAACTACAACATTTCACTTTGCAGAGGTAGTTAATTAAAGAGGTGGCAACGTTTGTGATCAGTCCAAGCACACTTGAGGATGCACTGTTAAAATTACATATGGAAAAAAGATGATGAAGAGATAACTAGTGTAACCGGCTTGAACTATTATGCCAATAATGGGATAGAAATTCCAGACTTGTAAAATGGCACACAAAATGTAAAGGTAGTCATGCAAAAAGCATTTACCTTAAAATAAGCACTGGAGCCTGAGGCTTGTGCTCAGGATACGCTGTCTGTGCGTGATGACATAAGCATGAGCATAAAAAATTAAAATAAAAATGAAAATGAAATTGGAATTGAAAGGGGCCACTCAGAAATCTGTGGCACCCTATTATTTTGAGCCCCAAAATGGGAAATACCGAGGAATTTGGTATGGTTGAGAGATATGGTATTCTTTCCATTTAAAGGGAAGAGGGCTCAATGCAAACACCAAATAAGCAAACAAATAAATTCAAAGATTCAAAGATTCAAAGAATACTTTATTGTCATTTAGGAAACACAAGTGCAACCTAAATGAAGTTTTAGGTATCAGCTCGTCATCGCAGTGCAGAGGCAATTTAAGTATAAAAGAATAAGACATGACATACACACAACTATTCTAATGACTAATACACACCAAAATACTCCTTATAACCTATTTCTAGTCAGGTAAAACTACCCATATATACATATAAACCTAAACATATGAATAAATAATACTGTACATGGAAAAACAGAAGAAAAGGCAGTTTGTTAATATTGCACATGAGGAATTATTGCAAATGCAATTTTAAGACAAAGATATTGCACTTCTGTAAGACTATATTAACTACAGTGAATTAAATAATGTATCACTTTCAGTAAAATATTACTAGTGAGACCACGTTTGGAGGTAGGAGATGTCCAAGCTGATGTCAGAATTTATGAGCCTTATTACTGCTGGACAGAAGCTGTTCAAAAGCCTGGAGGTCCTGCAGTGGATGCTGCAGTACCTCTTGCCAGATGAAAATCTAGCAAACCAGCCAAATGCTTGATGTGATGTGTCTGTATTTTGTATGCCCTCTTTATGCTACTTGTTATAAAAAGTTCTTGCATGGTTGGAAGATTTGTGTCCATTATTTTCTCCACAGTCCTCACCACTCTTTGATGATGCTTCTTCTCTGTTGCAGTACTGTTTCCATACTACACAGTAAAGTTGCAGATGAGAATACTTTCAACAGCTCCATTATAGAAAGTGAATGGAGCATTCTGAAGAAGCTATGCTCTTTTGAACCTCCTCAGGAAGTGCAGGAGTTGGTGAGCTTTTTTAATTATCAGGCCTGTGTTCACAGACCAGGAGAGGTCTTCTAAGATGTGTACCCCCAGGAACTTCGTGGACTGAACTCTCTCTACCAACTCACCGTTGATCTCATGTGGCAAGTGAATGTCTGGCCTTTTTCTGAAATCAATGGTAATTTCTTTATTTTTGTTGACATTCATTTTCAAGTTGTTATTTTCGCACCATTTGATCAGAGAGCTGACTTTGCTCCTGAATTCCCTCTCATCATCATCCCTTATGAGACCCACTACAGTGGTATCGTCTGTGAATTTGATGATATGATTATTGGGAAATTTCGCAAAGTAGTCATGGTTAACGATGGTGAATAATAGAGGACTAAGTACACACCCTTGAGGCACACCAGTGTTGAGTGTAATGATAGCTGATGTGTTATTATTAGCACATGTTTTCTGTGGTCTTCCAGTCAAGAAGTCAAGTTTCCAGTTGCAGAGGCTCTTGTTGATGCCAAGCTTAATTAATTTGGCTATGAGATGCATCAGAACCACTGTGTTGAATGCCGAGCTAAAGTCAATGAACAGTAGCATGACATAGTTGTTCCTCTCTTCAAGATTTTCCAGATAGAGGTGCAGGGCCACCAAAATAGCAACTGCAGTGGAACTGTTTGGCTGAAAGATCAACTGTCGAGGGTCAAAGGTTGGTGGCAGAGCTTCTGACAGATGGTTTTTACTATTCTTTCAAAGGATTTCATGACATTTGAGTTTAGTGCCACTGGTCTGTAGTCATTTAAGCAAGATGGATTGGCTTTTTTGGGCAGTGAGATTATATTAGTTACCTTGAAGCATGCTGGCACTCTTTCAAAAGCCAGGGAGGTACTGAAAATATCTGTAAGGATTAGGTACAGTTGGTCTGCACATTCTCTTAATACTTTGCCTAGAATGTTATTAGGGCCTCCAGTCTTCCTGGAAGTCACTTTTTTTAAGTTGGCTTCTCACTTCTCCAGGTTAAGTTTGGGCATGCTCTCATTCTGACCAGTGGGTAGCCTTGTAGCCTCCAGGTTGTTCTCCTCAAATCTGCCACAGAATGAATTCAGCCTGTTCAGAAATTCCATGCTCTCATCACATCAGACTGACTTGGTCGTGTAGTCAGTTAGTTGCTGAATGCCTTGCCAGAGGCTCCTGCTAAATAAATAAACAATAATGCTTTCTATTGTTTATTTATCCACAGCATTAGAGATGAAACATTTCTATAATTCATCTGAAAAACTTACCTAGAAATCCATCCCATTCACCCTTTGTACATTTACGTTTTCCATTATTTTAATGCTTTCTCAACCAAAAGTATAAAGGGGATTGCTATATCTCCATTTAAATGATCAAACACTAGACATTTTTGTTATTAAAAGAGTACCTGCTTTTATTATATTCTTCTTTAGGAAGAAAGCATATATTGCAGAGATACAGTTCTTTTTTTGAGATTTTAAACTCCAGGCCAGTGTTACTTCTGATTTCTTTATTACTGTTTTTCTCCTCAAAACTGTAGACAGTTATTAGTCCTCACTTCCATACTTTGGTGATATTTTTGTCTTTTCCAAGTTGTGTTTTCTAGTTACAATAAGCTGGTTAAGTTAGAAAATACATATATTTCTGAATTTGGAATTAAAGTTTCTTATTCATAAACATAAGCAACAGTATCACTATGTTCTATAATTTGTATATTTTTGATTAGCAAAGACTCTATTATGTCATGAGACCTATTTCCACATATAAGCTGTTATCACTGCTTCTTCCCCCGGTCATCCCATTTATTTTCTTCTCTTCCTCATACTTCAAGACACTCATACATCATTGTGCATTCAGTTTTCCATCTTGTCATAGCTACACATTTCATCATCTACACTCATTTTTATTTGTAATATGTGCCTTAAAGGTGCTGTATTCTCTCTATAGCCAACCAACATTTTTCTACACCCTCTCCTTTTTCAGTAAAGTGTTACCTTGTTAAATCATTTAGATGGCTTATAGTTTGGATGACATGTTTAAAATGGGTATGTAGTTCGAACATTTAACCTCGAAGTGCAAAACCATCAAAGGCTTAGAACAGCGATTTTTTTTCCCAGGGAAAAAAATAGCTGTTCCAAGAAACACACACACAACACAAGCACACCAAAAAAACAGCAATCCACACACATACACTTAAAATCCTACATCTAACCCTACACTAAACTGTACATACACTACTATCTATCCACTTATCTTAACACAAACCCTAACCCTAAGGTCCATCACTATCGCGCACTCACCTGACCTGCGCCCTACCCCTAACTCACCTATCCCGCTTTAACCCTAAAGTCTGTCACTATCGCACACCCACCTCAGCTGCATCCTAACCCTAACTCACCTATCCCGCCCTAACCCTAAAGTCTGTCACTATCGCACACCCACCTCACTCGCGCCCTAACCCTAACTCACCTAACCTGCGCCCTAACGTCCGCACAATCGCACACTTACCTGAACTTGACCCGTAACATTCTACCACAGTGCTGAAAATCGCAAAGCCACAGAAACGGCCCACTGAATTCTTTCCCTGGGAAAGAATTTGGTGTTCCGCGGCTTCGTGATAATCAGTTTTAGAACTTCACAGTTCGAACATATGGTGCGCGAACTGCTGAAGTTTTGACAAACTGATAGGAACCCGTTTAAAATGACCTTTTTGACTCTAAATAGGGTCAACTATACTTCTGTATAACTTTTTCTTCATATCTTATTCCTCTGGAAAAAATACTGATTAGTAAATACAATGCTTAAAATTGCATTTGTGTAAAAGTTGGATTCAGGACCCCCAGGTCTACAAACATGTTGCCCACTACAAAGCCCACTGAACAACAGCCACTGATGATGCAACTTTTCATTTGGCAATACTTAGAATATGAAGAACACAAAAGGCCAAACACCAGAAACCTCTGCAACTATAAAAAACGAAAAACAGGATACACACAAAGCTGCTGAGAAAAGGCTCCAGAATCCACGATAGTCTTGAAAAATACCAAGGAATAATGCTGTGCAGAACTGCTTTATTGCAACACACTTTCACAGAATGCTTCTTCAGGTGTATAACTAAATGCAAAAAGCTACACCTTAAATAACCAGGTGAAATAATCACATGATACATTCTGCTTAATATTTAAAAGGACCATTAAAATCAACCTTAAAAACATGTATATGTATTATTATTGAAACAAATACACTACATAAAAAATATATACAAAGGTATGTATAAAAAATATATAGCAAATTGCCATCTACAATTATAGTTTAATATAAAAACAAAGAACAAAAGCTATCTATATAAAGCCCTTTTACTGAGAACAGGTTTCATGGGCACATGATCATTCAAACCGTGACCATAATTAGCTCTTAACATCACTATCCATCTAGCCTCTACCTCTTCTGTTCTAGCTCTAATATCACCCACCCTTGCATTCTCATATGTCCTAGAGACAACCATAAACAGAAATTTATGTTGTACCCCCATATTTTGTACATGTTTAGCTAAAGCATTGATATTACTCCCTTTACCTATATGATAGTTGTGCTCTCTTATTCTATCTTTAAGGTCTTGCCTATATAAAAACATTTGCAGACAGTGCAATTAGCTAAGTAAACCACGTGCATGGTTTCACAATCAGCCTGCACCCTAACATCATATACTTTGCCTGTGTTTGGATGCACAAAAAAAGGCTCTTTATTAATGTACCTACATTGTGAGCATTAGAATATGTTAACATGGAAACTGGCTACAAATTGAAGGGACACTTGAGGTACAAAATGACATCATCCAGAAGGCATGTTTTCAGGTGTTATCAGCCTACAGCCACACAATCTTAAGTGTTCCCTTCAGTTTGTGGCCAATTTCCATGTCAAGGATTCCATACTATGTGCTGCATTCATGTACACTCATGCATTGCATTGTTGAAAACTGTCTTTCCAAAAGCTATGTATTGAACAAAAAGCTATCATCTTGCAGCTCTGTAGCCATTAACATATCTTCTGCAAATCTGATTACGTTATTCACATTAGAACCCTCCAAATTTATCAGCAAAACTGTTTTCCTGCTTTCTGTTTTTCTCATATGTCATCACCTCTCTAAACTTTGCTTAAGATGTAATCTTCTACTAGTCTTGGATTTCTAATGTTTAATCATCTCTCTAAACTCTGTTCTAAGATTTGGTATTTATTCGACCAGTTCAGTTTTTTTTCTAAGTCTACTTCAAGTCTTCAGAGAAAGATATGATATTCCAATTATTGTTGCATTTCTCTTACTGGTAATATCTTAATAGTATCACAAATCTTTTCAAAACATTTTTTATCCTTTCTTTATTGCTATAATATTTCAGTACGGAAGAAAAGTGTCACTTTGTGTGGGCATCATGATATCTTTTCCTATCATTATCCCCTTCTTTTCATAATTTAGTCTAGGTTTTTCTCTTGTTTTTATTATTTCCATCATAGTTTTATTTTGTACCTTTGGCAGCTTCATATTTACATCTTTTATTATTTGACTTTTATTTAAAATATAGTTTTATATTCCTCTTGTTTATTACACTGACATTTATTTAAACCAGCTCTTTTATTTTATTCTTATTTATTCTCATCATGCCCTCTTTTTATACCTCTTACCTCCCTTCTCTCTTAATCATCTTTCCATCATTTCTCCCCAATCACAGATGCTATGGGCTAGTCTTGCATATTGCTGTCCTTTCTTCTTTCCTTTCCACATGTGTGTCCTTCTTCACTTTATTAACACACCTTATTAGCATCTTCGTTATCCAGATCATTCATCTCTTTCCTCATTCTAATAATTTTCATACCTTTGTAGTGTTAAACCAAATTGAGATTGATTTGTTCTAAATGAATAGATTCTGGCCATTGTTCAAAATCATTACATTAGTCATTAACTGATTCTTGACAGTCCCTAATAAACCTGATGTTAACATAATATGTCCACTATTAACTATATCTTCTTTCTTTTTGCATTTTACAGTAATATACTATTTTCCAAATTTTATGGAAAGGTTATGAATATATAATTTTTATCCGATAGTATCTGACTAGTATATTTGAAATATTCCTAATGTTCACTGTTAATGTCAGTATGGCTATTTGTCTCTTACAGCCTTCACATTTTCTTCCACTGAAAGACCTTTTCAATATCATTTTTGCCATTTTCCCACTGTTTAGTTTAACTTTAATTAATTTGTTTATTTGTTAATTAAGTAAGAGATCCGATCTTTCTCAGAATGTTTTTAGCCAGAAGCTAAGTCACAAGAACAAGGGTAAGGTAGTTTAAAGTATTCAAACCACCATTTTTTGGAAGATGGGACCTTTGTATGTGGGAAAAAAAACACATAGAGGCACTAAGATAATATATAAACTGCACACATACAGTTACAGTAAATTATAATTAAATTCTGGATCCTGGAGCTGTGAGGTACACACCCAAGGCAATGATCCTTAGCTCCTTCTGATTTTGGTGCTGATCTTTTGTTTTGTTTTAGAATTAAACACCATTCCCACCATTTGGAAAATATCCTACGTAATACCGCTTCATAAAGGTGGCTCTTCTACCGAACCATCTAACTACAGGCCCATAGCTATTCTATCTCCAATAGCCAAAATCATGGAAAGATGTGTCCATAAACAATTTCTTAATCACCTCTCCCTAAATAATCTATTGACCAAATCTCAACATGGCTTCAGACCCCATCATAGTACGACTACTGCCCTCCTTTCTTTTACTGACTCAATTAATAAAAATCGTAATAACAAAAAAATATCTTCCGCCCTATTTCTTGACTTATCCAAAGCCTTTGATATGGTCAACCACCAACTATTATTGCAGACGCTAAAAACGTTCCACTTCAATAATTCAGCTCTCAACTGGTTCCACGCCTACCTCTCTGGAAGGCAACAGGCAGTCCTATGGCAAAATAAGCTCGCAAACCTTTACCTAATACCATAGGAGTTCCCCAAGGCTCCATACTAGGTCCCCTTCTCTTCTCCGTGTTTATAAATGAACTCCACTCAACTATCCCTCAAGCCACATGTATCCAATACGCAGACGACTCCACCCTTATCTGTTCAAATATCACTCTCCCTGATTTACAAGTTATGACACAACGATGCTTTGCTACAATTGAAAAATGGCTATCAGAGAGGAATCTCATCCTTAATCCTAAAAAAACTAAGCTATTATTATTCTTTCCCACCTCAGCTCCAACTCCAGCACAAGACTCCCCACTAGCTAATAAGTGCATCTTCTTCGTTCAGTCTAATAATGGTACCATAATCGAGCCTGACACCAACACTAAACTATTAGGAGTCACTATTGACAACAAACTTAAATTTAACTTGCATATCAGTCAAACAATAAAGACTGTCAATAAGAAACTAGGATCCTTGTATAGACTTAAAACTTCCTCACCCCAAAAGCCAAATTAACTATCGCATCTAACCCATCTTCTCTCCACACTTCTGTATGCCTCTCCTGTATTCTCATTCCTCAATATAGGTGACATTAATAAACTCTCCGTGACTTATAATCACATTGCCAGATTTGTAACAGGAGCCCCCTATAGAACTCATCACTGTATTAACCTAAAGAAACTTGACTGGTTAGAACTACCTAATATTCTCAAACTTAACCAACTCTCTGAAGCATACAAAATCATTAAGGAACCAGACAGAACCCCCTCACTACATAATCTACTGACCCCTTACTCCAACCTAAATACTCTTCGCTCCTCAAAAAGACTACTGGTCCAAACCATCAAATCCAACAACAAGGGAGGGGATGCTCTCTATGCCAATTCTATAGGCAAGACTTGGAACTCTCTACCTAATAACCTAAGACTCACTAATTCACTATTTCAATTTAAAAAACACCTCATCCAATTCCTTAAGACACACTGGCTATGTCCATGTGTAAACCCGGACTAGGCTCCTGTCAATACAGCACATCCTACATTAATTAAAAAATTGGGTTACTTCAAATTCCTATACTATCTGAACATTAATCCTATCTTGTTCTATAATAGCAAGTAGCTTCTTTATCATCCCTCTGAACTCCTGTAAGGTAATGTTCTGACTCTGTACATAGTTACTATAATGTCTTGAGATGCACTGGCATACTCAGAGTTGCAATTTTTCTGTACTAAGGCTAATAGCAGCCTAACTATGAATGTTTAATAATTTGTAACTAGTATCTTAAACAACTTAGTAATTTGTAAGCTTATTTTACCTATATTTTATTGTATTGCATCTTTCTCTGTGGAGCTTTTCTCCCCGGGCCTCCGCTGAAAATGGACATGTATCCAGTCGGACCATCCCGGTCAACAAATGTAAAATAAAAAAAATAAATAAATAAATAAATAATTAAGTTCTTAAACTACATGTATACTAAACCAGGAGTTCTTTTTCATTTCAAAGTTTTAACTTATTTTTCTTAGAAAATGTTTTTCTTACATTCTATTGACTATTGCCTGGCATCCTCTGTTTTTTTCCTTTCAAAAAGCCATATTCTCAGATACAGAAAAAAATACTCATTATCTCACTGATTTAGTCAATATTTCCTTTGTTAATCTTTATTTTCATTTTCATCTTAATTTTCTTTCTCTTTATTTTTGATATGTACAGATTATACTCTAGTCCACTGCACGATGCCCAAATAAAGAAATAAAGGTTCAGTTTTTGAATTTAATAATATAGCAGTAACTGGATAAGAAAGAAAAGAAATACAGGACTGGAGGATTGGGGAAGTAGTGACCCTATGTGGCAGAAGTGTTGCTGTTACTCTATAATATGCCCTTATGGTGGACACCTCACAGAGCTGTACTATGCTCAGAATCAAGATTACTGCCACAAGAGATTAATGACGTAACCAGCAGGCTGCTAAGTAATGTGATCTCATGACCTTCAGGACAGCAGCCAAAACAAATATTGTAGTGCACATAGACAGGACATCCTTTTTATAATATTTGAATACTGTATGAGAAGATTACCAAGTAGCAGCCTTGCATATATTCTTTGGAGAGATCCATTTTGAATACGCTATTGGAGTTTTCTCGTGTTTTTTCACTCAAGAAAGTAATATAGTAGATTAACCACATAAGGGTTTGCTTAGTGAATAAAAGACACATTCCCTTTCATAACAGAGACCAAGAGCTGATTAGACTGTTTCATGGACTGTGCTCTGTCAATATACTACCCAACCCAAGTTGTCTGAGTACACTGACACTATGCAGGAATCATTCTTGTTTATTCTGTTCTTTAGGGAAGCTAACAGGCAACATATATGAAAGATATGGTTGTATAGATAGCCCGTAATAAATATCTTAATGTCTAAGCACAAGAGTTTAGGACCAACGCCCAAAATCAGGGAAAGATTTTAAATATTGATCTTGCAAATTTAGAAAGTTGCTTAAATAACAGGTTTTGTATCATCATGCATTTTTCTGAAGGATATGAAGTCTGAAACTCATATTTATGTCATTACTTAGTGACTTCAATTTGCAAAAAATCTATTCACTGTAGACATTTATTCGGTCTATTTAATATTTGTTAAAAAAGTGTAATGTATTTTGAAAAAAGGTAGATACATTATGACTGCAGGTTTGCAAAATGTGTTTGTATTTCTTTAGAAGGGCTGCTGCAGATAAAAGATGCATTGTGTACTCAGATACTGAATTTTGACCACTTATTCTTTGACATTTCAGTGCTTTAAGAAAAAAAAAATGAATATGCTTTCAGAGTCTTTTAGCCACATCAGACCTCAAATAGGCCAGAATTCATATAAGCAATTCATGCATCTATTTTCTTTGCATAAATAAATTTTAAAATGAGCAGAATTCAATTTAAGCAAAATTATAGGGTTAGGCTGCATTGTAAATAACTGAAATGGATGCTCATTTAATTGGAAAACAGCTTCCAAACATTATTCACTGCCAGAAAGAATTGAATTTAATATGATCTTGAAATTACATTCTTAATGTTAAACAAGAATGGTGCTCAAAGCAATAGTAGCTGAGCACATTGCACCTGCCACTGTGTAAAAGGAAAGGCCCTTGGATCATGCATAATTTACATGCTGCAGACAATAGCCTGTGATTTGATTTGCTGCTGGGCTTTTTCAGTCATGTCAGAAATGTCACTTGTTTAGGAGATACTAGTGTGTGTGTGTGTGTGTGTGTGTGTGTGTGTGTGTGTGTGTGTGTGTGTGTGTAGGATTCCTCTCAACTATTCAGATATTCGCAGGATGTGCAGATTTTTGCCTTACATGTTTGCTCTGTTTCTCATAAAATTTGTGTTTTTCTGGAAAATCACTGAGGCCTAACATCACTAAATAAAGATGGACATTTGAATTAGACATATTTCTGCTCTTTCTCTCTTTCTGTCCTTCTCTTTTGGACACACACACACACACACACACACACACACACACACACACACACACACACACACACACTCACACACACATACACATAAACTTAGAAAGTGGATAGAATAAACAATGTTGCATTAGCATGCATTTTCTAAAGAATTTAAAGTCTGAAAGAGCAGCATTTAAAATCTGTTCCTGATTTTGGTCTTTTGTCCCCCATTATGTTTGGCTTTGTGAAGATCTATTAAGCTGAGAGGTGTGTGTGTGTGTGTGTGTGTGTGTGTGTGTGTGTGTGTGTGTGTGTGTGTGTGTGTGTGTGTCCAAAAGAGAAGGACAGAAAGAGAGAAGGAGCAGAAATATGTCTAAGACACTGAGGAATGTGACATACATGATCTTTAAAAGCAAGATCTAGGTTACCTCTGTATGGCACTATAATTCTGACGGATAAGGCTTATGAACTGTCAGTAAATGTCATACTGTGATCTAATTTGTGGATGGAATTGCAGGCAGAGCATGCAGCCTTAGAAACAAACACACACGGACACAAGCGCACATACCTCCTCCAGGGAAAGGGAAGCAGGCATTGTCTCATCACTCGTGTGCATTTTCCTTTCCAAGTTTTCTACCTTCAGGGCCATTAAATAAATCCAGCTTATATGGATCACAGTTAGGACTTCATTCTTCTACATCACAGAGCTAAACACTTCTATCTACATTTGTAAAATGTACAGTCAATTTTTATAACCAATCCTAAGGTCTTATAGTGTCCCAGTTTCCTGTCTCTTTTCAGAGTCCCATCATTAAAGTATTTAAAGTTACATAGATATTTCCATTCTTTCACATAGATATGTGAAGTTACATGTGGTTATATCTTATAATTATTATAAACATTTCTCAATAATCGATAAGCAGAGCCTGATTAACTTTGTAGAATCCATTGTTTGGTTGCAAAGTATTATATATCACTTCTAAAAATAAACCTAAAACAGGGCTGAATGCAAAATTATGCACTTTTATCGGTTGTAAACTATAATTACCGCAACAAAAGGTTATTTCAGCAGATAGCTAAAATCATTCAAATTTGCTGTCTATACTAAACCACTAGCAACAAGTTCATGAAAGTCAATTTAAGATAAAAAAAAAATGCTTCCAGCTCTAAATAAGAATAGTCTACATGTTAATGGAAAGCAAGTTATGCTAATTTCAGTTAAAAATACAGACGCTTTAGCTTAAGAACATAATGTTAAGTGGTCAGATCCCTTGAATATCCAGTAGTACTATTCAATAACATCAGCCTTTCTATAAAAATATCTTTTGTCAAATGATGCCCATTACATCATCTCTTACATCATGAAGCTATACACTGTATGTACACACAATTACTATTTTTTTATCTGAATTCAAATGGAAGATTGGATTCTTTGGATGTAATATTGTACAATGATGTTAATAAAGGAAGGTTTTAGTCCATGACTTTCCACAAACCACCCACTTACTTACTTTACAACAGTAAGTCACTCTTTTAAAAAGAAACACAATATTGTCAAAGACCAGATCGTGTGGCTACCTAGACTGACCCCTGATGATGCAATGTTTGGCAGAGAGCTAGATAAATTATGCACTATGTTTTATAAAAAGAAGTTATGTACCTACCATAACGTTCCATGTTAGTTGTCTTCATCTTGCGTTTCTTCTTGCTGTTTCGGTTCGGAGCTGATCCTCGGATCCAACTGGCCATCTTCTATAGCTTGAGAGCTGTTTACTGGCTTGAGGCTACCCCTTATCCCAGCATTCCCGGTGTCAGCTACCCAGATCTCGTTTGTGATAGTGCACACTAGACATAAGTAGAGTAACCAGTTCCTAGAAACTGGTTGTCCAATACACCTAAACAAGGAAAGAGTTATAAATTACCTGGCACGTGAAGTAATAAAAGATGCTCAGCCAGTGAAAACAAAAGGGAACTCCTCACAATCCTCTAGGAAGGGGGAAGGAAGGAGGAATGCAAGAAGGAAGGCGAGATGATGACAACTAACATGGAACGTTATGGTAGGTACATAACTTCTTTATGTTAAGTTGTCCATCTCGCCTTCATTCTTGCTGTTTGGGACAGCGTGCCTAGCACCTAAAATCCCGGGTGGCTCATTGGAACAGACTCTTCAGAACAGTAGAACCAAAGGAAGCTCTACTCCGGGAGACCATATCTACCTTGTAATGAGAGATAAAAGTGTGAGGGTTTTCCCAAGTGGCAGCTGCACAGATTGAGTCTATGGGCAACCTAGACTGAAAATCTGCAGAGGTGGCTAATGCTCTAGTGGAATGACCTTTTGGTTTAGCTGGTAGCTCTTTATTTCGTAACTGATAAATAAAGGCAATAGTATCAGATAACCATCTGGATAAGGTCACTTTAGAAACTGGAAGGCCTTGTTTGTTGAAAGCATAAGAAAGAAATAACTGGTCTGACTTTCTTAGTTCCTTAGTTCTATGGAGGTAAAAACGCAATTGTCTGTGTACATCCAGTTGGTGGAACTTGTATTCTGCCTTGTTGCTGTGATTAGGAAAGAAAACTGGGAGATCTATGGATTGATTTAAATTGTTCTCGGAGCAGACTTTAGGAATAAAGGATGGATTGGTCCTCAGAGAAACTCTGTCCTTGTGAAACACCAGGTAAGGAGGACGAACACATAGTGCTTGAAGTTCGTAGACATGTCTAGCTGAAGTGATAGCAACCAGAAAAAGTGTCTTCCAAGAAAGAAATTTTAAAAACATGATGCTGCCGGTTCAAAGGGAGGCAAAATTAAGGAAGCTAAAACTAAATTGAGATCCCAAGAAAGAGGAGGATCTCTAACTGGGGGTCTAAGAAGAGATGTTCCTTTTATAAAGGCCTTGCAGAGCTTATGAGACATTATGCTAGAATTAAACATACCAATATGAAAATTAGAAATGGCAGCTAGTTGTACTCTAATGGTAGGGTAAGCCACACCAGACTGAAAAAGCTGTGCTAGAAATTCACGAATTTCATGGACTGGGGCTGAGAAAGGATCCAAATTTCTAGATTCTGCCCAGTAAGAAAACCGTTTCCATTTACTAGCATACGTTTTCCTCGTAATAGACTTATGTGAGGAAACAATAATATCACGGACTGCTGGGGAGATATTGGAAAGCCTGGCTAAGGTTGGAAGTGGAGTAACCAAGCTGTGAGCTGGGGAGTTTGAAGGAATTGGTGCAACCCGCCTGATTGATGAATCAGAAGATCTGGAACTGGGTCCAGAATCCACGGTTGATCCAGAAGGTGGAGGTGTAAGAAAAGGAACCATATCTGTCGAGGCTAATATGGGGTAATGAGGATCATTTTGCAACCCAACGATTTTGTTTTCTGTATGAGTTTTTGAATTAGGGGAAAAGCGTAAAGGAGTCCCTGAGGCCAATCGTGGACTAGAGCATCTCTGGGTATATGACCTGGAAGAGGAAGTAGGGAGAGGTAGCTGCTGCATTTGTTGTTGAGAGGAGTGGCAAATAAGTCTCAGCAAGGCTGTCCCCATTTGTGGAAAATAAGATCCGCAACTTCCTGATTCAGAGACCAATTGTGAGGCATGAAGATAGCTCAGCTGAGCCTGTCCACTATGACGTTGGATTTCCCAGGGATGTGCGTTGGTATCAGAAAACGTTGGGTGGAAATCGCCCATTGCCACAGTCTGAGTGCTTCTAGACACAAGGGGTAAGACCTGGTCCCTCCCTGTTTGTTAATGTACCACACCACTGACATGTTGCCCGTTTGGATTGCAATGGTCCCGGAGGAAGACAGTCTTGAAGGGCTTGCAATGCTAAGAGAGCCTCTCTCATTTCTAGGACATTGATATGCAGATGGTACTCGTGAGGTTGCCAAGTGCCTTGGACTGTCCTGCCTAGATAATGCCCCCTCACCCTATCAGGGAGGCGTCCATGGTCACTGTGGCTACCAGAGGGGGTTGTATGAAAGGTCTGCCCTGAATTACTAGTGGGGAGACCATCCACCAAGAAAGGTGCCTTTTGCATGTTTCTGTGATCAGGATCATGTGAGACATGGGTAGTTCCTGGAAAGACCACTGCGTGAAAAGAAGCCACTGAAGGATTCTCATGTGGAAATGCGCTAACTGTTGTGGCGATGTGGTTATCAAAGGTGAGACCACTGTCCACCTGTGTCCCTAAGTCTCTTATCACACTTTCAGTGTTTAGTGTACTGCCACCTATATGGTAATTCATGGATACATGTTTTTTCCCAAAGGGGATAACTATACATTTCTTGGCATTGAGCTTGAGCCAATGGCTCTGGCACCAAGCATCTGTTTCTGTAAGGCCCTTTTGTAGAGATGTTGATCTTGATATTGTGAGCAGGAAGGCAAGACACATGAGATCTTGATATGGTAGTACGCGTCCTGAAGATCTATCAAGTACATCCAATTGTCCTGACCCAGAAAAGGGAAAATGGACTGCAGTGTCACCATCCAGAACTTTGTTTTTCTACAGATTTGTTCAATCTGCTGAGATTCAGTATTGGTCTCCAGTCCCCTTCTTTTTTGGTACTAAAAAGAATCTTGAGTAAGTTCCGGATCCTAGTTGGTCTGCAGGGAATTCTTGAATGGCTCTTTTTTCTAGCAGTCTTGAAACTTCTGTGACTGCTTGATCCCTTAGATTGGGTGGGACATCTGGAATGGGCTTTTTTGATTCTATGGGGGATTGATGGAAGGAAATTTTGTAACCTCCGGATATGATGGCTAGTACCCATCTGTCTCTTGTTATATTTTGCCAGGCTTTTGGGTACAGCAAAAGTCTTCCCCCGACTGCCTCCAGAGGTGAGCAGTCGGGCAACCCTTCAGGGATGCTGAAGGGGCTTGGCAGAGAAGGTTTCTCTGTCACCCTGGTTTTGCAGTCCCCCTCTGCCACAAGGGCGGTGTCTGTTATTGTTGTTTCCCCCTCTGCCACTGGGGGAAAAATCACCACGTGTGTCAGGCAAGGGTCCCTGGAATTTTCAGAACCACATAATTCCGCTCTTCTGACCCTTGGGTTAAGGTCTGGAATGAGTGGAAAATCGGACTCCCATGGCAGAAAGTGTCTTGCCTTCCTGCTCACACGTGGTCAATGTGTCTTTCACCTGAGGCCCAAAGAGAAAGGAGGCATCACAGGGAGTACTGGTGAAGGACTCTTGAAAGGGTTCCGCAAACTGACACAGCCGCATCCAAGCATGTCTCCTGAGAGCCACACCTGTCCCTGCGGCTCTGCTTGCTCCATCGGCTGCATTGGAAATCAGCCTCATGGAGGAGTTGACTACGGAATTAAGAGTCGCAAGCTGAGAAGCTACTTTGGCGGGTGCTCCCTCAGTTGTAGGGTCTTGAAGGGTATCTCCAAGCTCTTTCAGGAGATCCCTTTGAAGACGTGTAAAATGACATAGATAGTTCTGGGACCTCATTGAAAAGGTCGCTGAAGCAAACATTCGCTTTCCATATCTGTCCATCGTCCGAGACTCTTTGTTCAGAGGATGAACAGATGAGGTTTCTGCTAACTCTTTTTTGGTGGCTGCTGCTACCGCCATGGCATCAATGGGCACACCTTTGGAGAAAAATTGCTTGTCCTATAATACATTTTTTGGTCTCCTCGGAGTAGGTTCCACAGAATCTGGAGCTGATCAAGCCTTTCGAGCCACTACAGACATGAGTGGATCGAAAGGAGGAGATACCCAGGAGGTTGATGGTCAGGAACCAAATGCGTCCAGGTATACAGACTCATCCTCGGTAGGGGCTAGGGAAGTCCAGTCCCTCCTCTGACTAAGCATTTCAAGGATGTCCGAAAAGGAAACATCTTCAGAGGGGGACCTTGGGGACCCTTCCGATTCATCCATGTCTATATCTGAAGTGACAGACTCAGGGGAGTCTATGTGCTTCCTCTTGCACTTCTTCTTCCGGGGAGGCTCTTCTGAGTGAACAGGGGAGGCTTTGGAAGAAGAGGGATCATCCAATGGGGTGTCCTGAGGCATAGGTTCCCTATGCTTGGGGTCTGGAGGAGGAATAGAGGTTGGAACAGACACCATGGGGGGAGGAGCCGATGGAGCTGGCAGTAGAGCTGTTTCAGGGGACAGCACACTCCGCATGACCTCGAAGGCATCCTGACCTCTAGGCAGAGAAAGCTTTGAAGAAACAGGAGTCTTTCTCCGCGTCGAGGGTGACGGCTCTGAGGCCAATGTTGGAGCCGAGCTCACCTGCGCCAAAGCTCCGAGGGGGAGAACAGGGTCAGACAAGGGTCCGATGCCACTCCCCTACTCGGAGCCGACGAGAGAGCCTCGGCGCCCAGATCCCTCGATAGAAGGTATAATCGAGGTATGGGAGCCAACGTCGGAACCGAAGGAGAGATGATGATTGGCGCCGACGGTTCTACTACCTGTGGATCCATGGTCTCCGGCTCCGAGCTAAATGTAGTCGGAGGAGGAAAAGAAATAGAGGCAGTTGGAGCCGATACCTGTTGAGGTGGGCTGGACAGAATTTTTGCCAGTGCTTGTGACTTAAGCAACCTACTTACTACTCTCTCCACATCATGATCCGATAATCTAGAGGATCGAGAGGAGTGGGAAGAATGATGGCTACATTCACTCTGTAACAAAGGTGACTGAGGTGCTGAGTGGATGGACTCCAAGGATGGAGACCTCAGTCTCTTATGGCTCAGAGACAGCTCAGAAATAGCAGATGGAGCTGACGGAGGTGTTGTTTTGTCAGTGCCAGCCAGCACTGGCATACTTGGTTGGTCCAGTAAAGGAGTTGGCTCCAAAGGTGGAGCAGACAGCTTGACAGACTTAGGGAATTTCACTGGCTGAGTACTTTTAGCCGGAGAATCCTGAGGCTTCAATTATCCCCGAAGGATTAATTTGTTTTGCCCTGCTGCAGGACCCTTGGACTAAAGGCTTGACATATAGAACAGGAGTCCTGCAGGTGAACAGCGCCCAAACAATATACACAACTAGTGTGCCCATCTGTCAGAGACATTTTCTGACAGCATGAGTCACACTTTTTGAAGCCAGATACCTTGGTGTCTTTAGACATTATAGTAACAACAAACACAACAACAATAATAAAAATCACACAACTTCCAAACAGAAAAAATGCAGTTATAGGTGCTGTTCTCCAGTAACAATAAAGGCTTTCCTCTTTGTAGAACGTGGAAACTCAGGTTCAATTGAATCAAAGTCCGAGTCCAATAATAAAAAGCTATACCACAAAAAACAAAACAATAAACAAATAGACTTTTTTTTTTTTTTTTTACAGTTAAGGAACAGAAAGGAAAGCCTCTAATTTAAACGGCTATCCTAAGGGGGGGGGGGGGACTCTCTAATTTAAACGAGTT
Organism: Protopterus annectens; assembly: GCF_019279795.1. Lineage (NCBI taxonomy): Eukaryota > Metazoa > Chordata > Ceratodontiformes > Protopteridae > Protopterus > Protopterus annectens. The sequence goes on from NC_056735.1 coordinate 1,883,247,851, forward strand.
CACGGGAAACAGAAGGCCTGTGAGTTATGGAGCGATGGCCAACAAAGCTAAAATACACAAGAAAATTATAAGCGATAAAGGAATATATCTAGTACAAAAAAATTGACAAATACGTGTCAAAATTTCAAGAATAAACAACAATATATTAATAGAAAAAACTATACTAAGCCTGAACCAGTAACGAAGCAACCTCGCAGCTGAAGCGGCAAACGAGATTGGATAGCTGACGCTGGGCATGCTGGGATAAGGGGTCGCCTCGAGCCAGTAAACAGCTCTCGAGTTATAGAAGATGGCCGAGTCAGAGCCGAGGATTGGCTCCAAACTGAAACAGCAAGAACAAAGGTGAGATGGACAACTTAACATCATAAGTTATTGTGTTGATTTGGTTACTGACATTAAAAATAATTTTTACATGCTAGATCACTGAAATTTCAACAAATCTTTACAAAAACTTCAACCATATAATTATATGTTATTTAATTATTTGGCAGCTGTCTTTTAACCTCTTTCTTAAATACAGTCAAAAATAAAGATTGTATAACTATGATTTCCTTGAATTGAGTCAAAATTAAAAATACTATAACTTTGATTTTTTAATAACCCTCCTGCTACCATACATCAAGCCATGTGATCAATGAGCTCATTTGTTCCATCCCAAGATGATAAACCTTCTGGCCCAATTGTTCCCTATGAGATGAGAGCCAGTCACAGGTCATCATCCAAGCAATCATCAGGTTCTTACCTCCTGAAACCCAGGAGCTCCTAACCCACTTTAGTAGCTCTGAAGGACAGATTTATGGGGAAGAAGGATGCATGTTTCCCCTTGTGACATCTCCAGACCTATGTGGAACACTGCAGTAGTACCTCCATCTGGCCTGGATGCATTCAAAGCTTCCACTGTGCATTATCCAAGCAGTGGGCCAAGTGATAACCCAAACTACCCATTTCAACCCTAAGATAGGCAAACCATATGCTGCTTCACTCCCATCTTCCCACCCACCTCTCCCTCCAGCTCCAATGACCACTAATCAAACAAAAGTCATCTTGTCCATCTTGGTTGCAATAAGGGCTTGATCCATCTACCCCATGGGAGGAATCAACTATGAACTGTTTTTTAAACACTGATGTGTTGAAAGCTAAAAATGGGGTGGTTCCTTGTTTAATATGCAGAAGGAATGGCAATATCAAACATTTAGTTGAATCTTAGGCTCACGGTATGTTTAAGTGTGAATCTTATCATCAATTTCTGTATGTTTATGAGGGAGCAGATATTGGGTTAGGAGATTATCATCAATGGATTGCATGTACTGGGAAGAAGTCGAGCTAGGATGGGGCAAAGGGGGCAGATGACACCATGACACAGATGCAAGATGTAAGGGGGTGTGATCAGTAGATTTGTTTGCTTTTTTTTTTGCTCTCATGTAGAATGTGAGGGAGTGGCATGGAGCTGACACTCCTCTTTCAGAGAGAAGGGAGGAGAGCCAAACTGGAAAATGGACCTTTAGTTTTTTTCATTCTTCAGCATAGTATTAAAGAGTGCCAGACTGAAAAATGGAACCAGGTGCTAGATGAGTTATGGCACTGGGCATTTTAATTGGGAGAGTTCTAGGATGGTTTATGCTGGTTGATGTATTTCTTGTGACTCATTTTAAATAGGGAAAATAGACAGTAAACATGTAATAAGGAACATGGGTGGGGAAGGGTTGGTAAGATTTCCTTGAATACTGGTAATTGTCTTGGCAATATGCGAAGTGATAACCCAAGCCACCTCCTTCTCCCTAGGATGGGCCACCCTAGAACTCTTCCAATCAAAATACCTACCCATGCATTCACGTGAAGCAGAGTCCATCCCTAACTCTGTTTAAGTGTAACCTGGACCAGAGGATGGGAAATAAGAAACTCACATCCGGGTCTGGCCCTTATGTCTCTGGTAGACATAGGAGGACGGTAATGCCCAAACTAACATACCCCCCCCCCACATAAGGTCTAGAAACTTCCTAACTCACATACCTCCTCCTAATAAATGCCCACAATATATAGTGACACAATTGGAGTGGATTGCAAGGCTATGCTTATAAAGGCCCTAGTGGTCCTTAGCCTAGTATAAAACTGTGAACCTATGCACTATAAGACTTAATGTCACTATGCCTTCTGGCTTAAATGAACACATTTCTATTAATAGTGTGCTGAGGTTGAATGCTACTAAAGGCAAATAATTTGCAAATATTATATATACATTTTATGTATGTTTTTTTTTTAAATAATTTGCATTACTTCCTGCATGAGGTTATTTAATACATTGTTGGTATTCATTAAGTATTTCTGATGAAGTCCTTGGACTAGTGGGATGAAAGCACTCAAATATTTTCTTTTAATCACCATATTGCAGGAAGTTTAGTTCATTGATACATTTGTGGTTGAGGTTATGGAGTTATTGGTAAAGTTTCATATCTTGTTTTCCATTTGTCACTTTTTTCCTTTGGATTATACACTGCATGTACCAGTTGTGGCCAAAGCCCCTCTCCCCATTACAGACTAGGCAACCAGTTTGTATCAGAACTTTCAGATTCTTTTGTAGAAATGGACAGCGTCTTATTTGAAGTGGTGTTAGCTCAAAGAATTTTTCTTCCAGTTCATCTTTCTCCACAAATATTTAATAACTATAGATGTATATTTGTTATTAAGGAACTGGCAGTTCAGTGTATTCTAGAACTTCAGAACTGTAGGCAAAATAATGGTAAAAATTTTGCTCAAGTGGAATGCACTGCCGAATGGACTATATAAGGGAAAGGAATGTAAAATATAAATGCTCTGTTTACCATAATATGTTGAGATGCGTGTGTGTGTGTGTGTGTGTGTGTGTGTGTGTGTGTGTGTGTGTGTGTGTGTGTGTGTGTGTGTGCGCGTCTGTATGTGTGTATGCACATAAGTGTACAAGTGTGTGCATGAGTGTGTGTTTGTGTGTACGCATGAATGTGTGCATGTAAGGCACAAAAGCATAATTGTTAAGATCCTCCCATCACAAAAACAAGTTCCACGGTTAAATCCTGACCTCTGGTCACTGTCTGCATGAACTAAGGATTGCTACACTGAGTATAGGTTCACAGATAAGATGCACTTTAGAAGTAGATGATGTCACGATAAGTAGATGACTGGATACTGCCTGTATCTAGGAGGCAAGCTTCTTCAGGGAAACACAGTCTAGTACTCAAAGGAGGGCCAGACAAGAAATGGTATAAGAATTGTGATGAAAGTCTCGGAAGATGGTGAGGGATATCATTACAATCTGTGACCGACTCATGGCAATCAGACTCCAGTATACTACATACAGGGCAGTCTCAATGATTTCAGCATATGCTCCACAGCAGGACTGTGATTGCAAGGAAAGGACATTCAGGCACAGTTGTTGAAAATGAGTTTATCTTCACAATGGGGTACCTGATTGCTCATACTGGTACAGACAGAAAAGGATATATGGAGTGCCTGGATCAGCTATAGAAAGAATTATTATGGAAATGATCAGTAATGATATAGTAACTCTCCAAACACTGGACTCAACCCAATATGGTTTCATCAAGGGCAGGTTTTGCCTACTCAACCTGGTGGATTTCTTTGAAAAGGTCACCACACCAATGGGTGAGGGCAAAATAGTTCACAATGCCTATCCTGACCTAGCCAAGGCATTTGCCACCATACCCCACATGGGCATTGTTGACAAACTCAGAAGGTTATGTACAAACCCTTATATCACCAGTTGGATAGCCAAGTTGCTCACAGACTGGAACCAAGAAGTAAGAAGGGACTCCACTTGTGACTGGCCTCTTTATAGAGGTGGACTCCCAATTATAATTTCCTGGGTCCAGTCTGTGGTCAACTCTAAGGGGTGTGTTGTCAATATGATAGCTACAAGAGATTGATGACTTCCCAAAGGATAATATTATGCATTTCTTGGCATTTAGTTTTAATCCAGTTATTTGTCTGTGTCAGCCCTTCCTGGAGAAGGGCTTCTTTGTGTTGGTGGAGGATTCTATGACTGATCCTAATTTGAAATCATCTGCAAATTTAGTCAGGCATAGGCCATTGATATTGGCCTTGACTTCAGAGAAGTTAATACCAAAAAGGAGTCCTGGTACCATTCTTTTTTGGCATGCCAAGAAATGCATAATAGTATCCTTTGGGAAGTCATCGACTCCTTGAAATGCCAAAAAGGAGTTCTGGTACGACTCCTTTCTGGCATGCCAAGAAATGCATAATAATATCCTTTGGGAAGTCATCAACCCTTTGTAACTATCATATTGACAACACACCCCTTAGAGTTGACCCAGTATTCAGGGACTTAGACACACACATATACAGCAATCTTGCCTTTGGTCATCATGTGTCTACAGTACTGAGGAATTCAGTCTATGTTGCACAACTTATAAACAAAGGTATGGCATCTAGCTCCAAGCGAGTCATTGTTCTACTGTATTTGGCATTCATCAGCCCTATCATTGAGTACAATGCCCAGTTTGGTATGTACCTAACCAGGCATATCCAACAACTGGAACGTCCACACAGCTTCCTCATTAAAAGAATACAGAGTGTAAATAACATGTCCTATGCAGACCGCCTCAAGACCCTATCCCTGTGTTCTGCCTCCTACAGGCTGTTGGGGGGAGATCTATGCCTGGCATACAGTGGATTGTCAGACTCCACTCTGATGGACCTCCTGTATATCTACAAAACAAACAGCACCAGAATTACCCGTTCTAAAGACTTTAACCTCATCTGTGACATAAATAGGATCTGCCAGAGAGGTAGTCTGGAACAGAACACCACCCATCCCTGTGAAGCAGAGATCCTCCTTCACCCAATTTAAGTGTAACTTGGACAATTGGAGGGAACAGGAAATTCATCCTTGGTTTGGCACTTATGTCTCTGAAGGACACATCTCCCAGGCCCATGATTACACTTATCAAGGATACCAGAACTTGGCAGAGATTTGGAATGCATGGCTAGACTTAAAAAGGTCCTTGTAGTTGCTAGCATAGTCAGTACCTATGAACGTATGAACATGTTTGGAGAAACAAGAAAAGTGAAGGAGAGGTAATTCTAGAATTTTGCCTGGCAAGTGGCTTAAGGATAGCCAACACATAGTTTGCCACAGGAGACAGTCACAATATCATTTACAAGACTGGTCAATATGAAATGCAGGTAGACTCCTTCCTAGTAAGGAAAGGGCACTGAGGTCAGATCAGAGGTTACAAGTCATTCCTAGTGAAACAGTTGGCCACCAGAATAAACCACTGATGGCCACAATCATCTGCAAGCAGTGATCTGAAAAGCCTGTGAGGTCAATAGCGACTATGCTAAAGACCTGAAAGTTGATTGATGGGAAAGCGCAGGAGTTCAATGAAGTATGAAGGGCAATAGCACCTCATGTAGAAGAGGAAACAGGTGTAGTCAAAGACGAATGGTGGCATGTCAAATCATGCATGAAGATGATAGAACAGATAGGCAGTCAAGCCAGGTATGGAGATAATATGCATGAGGAATGTTGGTGGCAGAATACAGAAGTCCAGGAAATTATCCAAAGAAAAAACAAGTTCATAAAGAAGTGGGTGATAGAAAAGATGGCAGAAACAAAGAGAGAATACAGGGTTACTAACAAAGAGGCTAAGAAAGCAGTCACAATAGCAAAGAACAAGGCATCAGTGAAAATCAACCAGCTTCTGGAAAGTGACTCAACAGATGGCATGAAGAAGCTCTATTGAGCTGCAAGACAATGAAAGAAAGATAAAAAGATAGTCAGTAGATACCATTCATAAGGAAGTGCCAGCAACAATCTATTCACAGTAAGTGGAAAGAGTGATTCGAGATGTATTTGAACTAGGAAAGCCATCAGATCTACTGCTGCACACACAGCCTACAATGAAAGAGGAAGGAGAACCCAAGCTGTAAGAAGTATAAAATGTATTAAAGAAGATGAAGTCAGGGAAAGCAGCAGGCTCAGATGACATTACTGCAGACATGATAAAGATGTTGGGGACATCAATGGAGAAAAGGTTGCTGAGGGCACTCATCAAAATGAAAAGAGGGAGAGGCATATCCCAGATGAAATAAGCATACTATTGCCAGTGTACAAGTCAAAGGAGAAATGTACAACTGCAGGCAGTACAGAGGTATTAAACTCCTGTCACACTGCATGAAAGTGCTGGAATGGGTGACTGACAACTAAATTCACATAGTAGTAAAAAAAAACAGGGAAGTGGATCTGCAAACAGATCAGAGGGGGCAGTTGTACAAAGCTGCTGCATGCAAATGCTATGGCACTAAAAGAAGAATTTCAGTGAGAAAAACAAATGACAAGGGATTGGAATGCAAAACTGAAGGCACTTGGGATGAAACTATGTACAGACCAGACAGTTATCATGGCAGCAAATGGAAGAAATTAGAAGTGGCTTAAAACTGAGATAGAAGGGGAAATAGTGGAACAGGTTAACAGCTTCAGGTATCTGGGAAATGTTGTTGAGGAGAATGGAAGACTGTATGAAGAGATCAAAGCTAGAATCAAAGTTGCTGCATTCATCTGGCACAAACTGTCAAGGGTTGAGTGTGACAGAAGAATGTTATAGAAAATGAAAAGTAAGGTGTACAAAACACCGGTCTTACCAGTGAAGGCAGAGCAGGTGAGGAAGTGTGAATTTATGGAACATATTGCCTAAGATGGGTAGCAGGATGGACACTGTAGGACAGATGAAGAAAAGATGACATCTGAGCAGAAGCCAGAGTAGCTCCAATTACAGAGATCGTCTAGGAAAATAGATGATGATGATGAAGATGATCTGATGAAGCAGATTTGGAAGATATAAGAATAAAATAAGAGGAGACAAGGATGTCTTGCCAATAGATGGATGGAATGTGTGATATAAGACTAGAGGCAGGCAGACATGGCTACTGATGAAGGTAGGAAAGTGACTATGAATAGAGAGGTGGCAACACTTGATACAACACCCTGACTGTACACAAAAATGGGGAAAACAGAGGTTGTTGATGAATGCACTCATGCTGTATAACCAAAACCAAAATTAACATCTCGCCCCACCCACACATCAAATACTATCGACTATACAGGACCAAGTACTTCTGCATAAAATGGTATGACAGTAATTGAACAAAATCATATACAGCACAAACAGTATTTGTCATGCAAACACAGTAGCTTTTGTTACATTTGTTTTATTTCTTCTGGTGTGGAGACATCATCCAGACCTCTTTTGCATATTACAAGGCCCAATATTTTGTATGTATCAAATCTCTTGACATCAATAAGATATCTATTTCCACCAAGCAGATTAATCTGAAGGCTTCTGTCTCAAAGAAACTTTGTGCCTGGGTGTCTTTCTTTGTCATGCTACCTACCATGCAGTTTACAAAACAAGCAGAAATACAACTGGAAGCAAAGTGGTACATAAGATGAGCAACAGCAGGAAGTTGAAATGTATCACTACAAGCTGCAGACTGACAGTACTGCAACAATACAGCAACATCATATCAACTGCACAGTAAATGAACATTATGCAACTGCATGTTGCATGTCATTGTGCACTGTAGGCGCTTTTAGCTTCAATCACTTTGTAATATGAGGCAATATTTTTCTTATAGGATGATCTACTATAACAGAGATTTGCACTGCTTTATATCCAGGAATTCTGACACAAATCAGACATTTCTGAGCATAGCGCAGTGATTAATATGTGTGGCGTGTATAGTTTCCACTACATAGCATTGGGCTGAAGTCAGTGGAAATGTATTTTTTTATGCATTTAACACTCTGTATTGCAGAAAATTGAATGTTATTACCTGCTATCATCTACAAAGTACTGTACAATACCAAACTTAGACTTGTGGTGAAGTTATACCTGTAATGGCAGAATGTGCAGTTAAATTGTAGGCAAAGGTGAGTTAGATTGAGATGCCTTTGTTTATATAACTTCTGTGCCATTCTTATACCACACTGAAAACAAATAAATCAGTTTATGGCTAGAATAGCTTCCTTAAATAGATGGGAATAGTGATATTTTTTACTGGCAACTTTGAGTTTCCTTTTAAGTACACCAATTTGGTAAGGCTTCCAGAATCCATCATAAGCACAAAAGATGTAATGATTTTGAAAAGAAGGCAACATCCACTGTCCTACAAGATGCTCAGGACTGGAATCTATTTGGCCAAAATAATGTCTCTGCCCACTGGCAATGTTTGTGGACTCAGGTAACTGATGTAACTGTAGTCAGTAGCCAGTAGTGCATGCCTCTGGCATACCACGATGACTCATAAAGTGTGCAGGGTAGAGTGAAGAAGCAGTTATTATATAATCTCATGAAAACATCTGCATCATTGCTTTTAACATTCCTCCAGGTAACATTATCACAAAAGCAAAAGAAATCCTATCCTCGACACATTCACATATTAGCTATGAAACCTACATCTTAGATCTAAACATTGACTGGATTCAAACAGTCTCAAATTCTCCTCTGTCAATAAGTAATATCAACCTCAAGGGCCTTCATGCAGTTTCTCAGCTCCACTACTAGATATGATAAGTCCATGTACAAAGGATTTACATTACCCTGGTTTCTTGCCTTAGAATCTAACAATATTACCTACTTAGGCACCCTTGCTGATACTTTACGTTATCATCCTTCCAATATATCACATTAGACAGACTCTTCACTTTTCCAATAAACATTGCTTTGGTCTAGCTCGTAACCTATCCCCTTTTAACAAGAGCACTTTCATCTGAAACGTAAATCTAAGTAACTGGAATTTTTTTAAAATCTTTGCCACTAGATAAAGTCATTGCACATTTTAATTTTATTTTCCTAAATATCCCGAACAACCTAGCCCCATTAGAAAAAAAGGCTTACGTTTATCCCTACCCCATGGCTAACAAAATGTACCAAACAGTTAATGTTATAGCAAGACAAAGCATGGAAAATATGGTGCTCCCATAATACTACATAAACTTTCAAAATTTTAAACAGCTTAGAAACCTTGCTAAACACCAAAAAAAAAATCTTGTTATTAAACAGTACAAAGAATCCACCAAAACAATTAAAAATTATTCTGGCAACACCCAAATTATCTCCTTCTTCCTGGCAGATCATCCCAATCCAAACCCTTGACCAATGAGTCAGCTCTAAACATTGCATCTGAACTTAATACCCACTTCATTGAGACTGCCACTTCTCTTCTAAACAGTACCACTTTGCTCAATATATCTTATATATCAGCACCAGAAATGAACTAACACTAATTATAACTTAACCCACACAAATCTAAGGTAACATTATTCACACCACATCATCACCCAAACACAACTTCCTCTTTCAAAATTATTTCAGACAAGAAAACTAAAATTGAAATGGTATCACGTATTAAACTTTTGGGAGTGATTATTGATTACAAACTGAAATGTGTCCAACACATTCAAACCACCATTAAAAAAACACCAAAAGTTAAGCCTCAGCTATAGGTTAAAAGCTTTTTTGACAGACACCACTAGAAAAACATTAGCAACCTATGTATTAGTAATCTGCTTATATAATTCACAAACCTCCATCATCACAATTAAGTAAACTGGAACAATACTATAATAAAGTTGCCTGATTTGTTGCTAATCTTCATTCTACAATACATCAAAGTGAGGCTATAAAAGCATTAAACTGATAGAAACTGCCAAATAGTCTTACTCAGCTGCAAATTATATATATCACCTATCATCTAGATGTCCATTCTTACTAATCCTGGTGAAAAAATATCAGCCTGTCAAAGCTCTACATTCCAAAGATAAACTCCTATTAAGACAATCAAAGACACATCCACTTTGAGCTACCCTGACCACTTCTACCAACCACATCCAGTAACATTTCTGGAAACTCCCTATACCCTCACCATGTAGCAAAGCAATTGCTGCTCCCAAGCCTCTGATGAAAAGTTTTTTTTTGTCAATATGGACTTTCCGTGTATAAATATATATATATATATATATATATATATATATATATATATATATATATATATATATATATATATATATATATATTTGTGTGTGTGTGTGTGTGTGTATGAATGTATATATGCACTATGCATACATATATATGTATATTAATTAATAATGGAGAACTTTACTTCCCATTAAAGTCCACTGTTCTCCAATCACTGATGGAGGTGGTAAACATGATTATATTCTACCAGTGAGTTTGGTAGCCACACAGATGTGGAAATTTGAATGGCCAGTGGAAACATAAAAAAACACCATTTTAATTGCCACTAAGAGCATAAAATATAACATATAAAATAAAAAAAAGTACAACATATTTTAAAACTTAATAAGGTCTTCCTGATGAAGCTTGGTAATTACTGAGTGAAAGCGCTTAACTGTATTGCTGGTTTGGAATTATTTTATGTGACGAAGAATAAACCATCTATTTTACTGGTACCGTGGTTTGGCTTGGACTTCATTGTGCAGAGGGACTCATTGTGGTTCATTTATGTTATTGCTTTCGGCTGTGGAATTTCTGTAAATTCCAATAAATGCCACTCTGTAACCTTTGGCAAACCTTAACACTCATGCTCCTATCATATAGGAAACAACCCCCAGCCTACACAGCCTCTTGCATATCCACAAAATGAATATCTAGAGAGCTACCCAATCCAAGGACTTAAACCTTTACTGTGACATAAATAGGACATGTCAGAGGGACAGGTATGTGTCTCAGAGATCTCCCTTCTCAAGAACAGGCTTCACATCCATGTGAAGTAGAAGTTTTTAGTATAACCTGAATCAGTGGATCGGAAATCATAAATTCACCCCTTGTCTATTAGCTATGTCTTTAATGGATAGAGGCAACCTGTAAATGTTTGATAATGCACTCCCTAGCTAATGCATACCCCTAAAAATAACATCTATAGCACCAAACTTGTTGGAAACTTTTGAACTGCATGTCAAGGCCTAAAAAGGCCCATGTGGTTATTAGCTTCATACATGCCTATTAGTCTGTCATAAGGGGCTTGGACACTTTTACTGACAATGAACTTTTGACCACTATGTTACCACAGTTGTTAGGAAGTCCATTTACATAGCCAAACTTATCACATGGGTTATATCATCTTGAACCAAGGAAGTCATCATCCCTCTCTTCTTATCACTTATCAGGCCAGTTAGAGAATATAATGCCCCTTTCTGTATCTACTTCTCTAAGCACATGAACAAGCTCATTACACCACAGTGTTTTCCTATTAAGACAATCTAAGACGCATCCACTTTGAGCTACCCTGACCACCATAAAGCAGTCTTGAATGCCTCAGAGCATTCTCTCTCCTGTAGTCCATTCCATGAATCCACACCCGCCTATGTCAGAATACTGTTTAGAATGACTAAATACTGTTGATGAAACAAAGTTACAACACTATGATCCTGAGACAAAACAAAAGTCCATGCAATGGTGGCACTCAGGTTCACCAAGGCTAAAAAAGTTCAAGACCCGAAGGTCAGCAGGAAAGGTCACATCCATAGTGTTTTGGGTTCAGGAAGGTATTGTAATGACTGACTACCTTGCAACGGGCCAAACAGTTAATACAGAATAGTACTGTAACTTGCTGTGATGATTAAAGGAGGGATTGAAAGAAAAAAGGAGAGGGAAGTTGCAGAAAGGAGTTCTCTTTTTGCAAGACAATGCACCTGTTCATAAGGCTGGCAAAACAATGGATGTTTTGATGAAATTGGGGTTTGAGTGCAAAGACCATCCACCCTACTTACCAGAGGTTGCTCCATCTGACTATTTCCTGTTTCCAGACCTTAAAAAGAGTTTAAAAGGGTGGCAATGTTTGAGTGATTTGAAGGTGATTGCAGCATCAGTGACAAATTTCAGACTTTTTTTGGCAGGGTTACAGAAGCTTCAGACATGCTGTGCCAAGTGTATTGAACTTTGGGGAGAATATGTTGAATAACTTGTAAGTTTCATGGCTCCATGTCATTCCCTTCTTAGTCATGCTTAGAAAATTTCAGCACCCCCCCCGTACACATATATATATATATATATATATATATATATATATATATATATATATGTATATATTTATCTGGGTCTACCTGAGATGGTCGACAGGCCATATGATCGACACTCATTTGGTCGACAGTTCATTTGGTAGACAAGCATATTTGCCCCCCTCCCCACTGTTGTGTGACACTGAAGTTGATATATATAGTTAGGGGGGGTGTGGGGGGCACAGCCCCCCACATTGGGGGGTGTGGGGGGCAAAGCCCCCCACATAACATGCTTGTCGACCAAATGAGTGTCGATCATATGGCCTGTCGACCATCTCAGGTAGACCCATATATATATATATATATATATATATATATATATATATATATATATATATATACACACACACACACACACACACACACACACACACACACACACACACACAGTGGATATAAAAAGTTTACACACCCCTGTTGAAATGCCAGGTTTTTGTGATATAAAAAATGAGACCACAATAAATTATTTCAAAACTTTTCCCACCTTTAATGTGACCTATAACCTGTACAATTCAACTGAAAAAAAAAATCTGTTAGGGGAAAAATATAAAAAAATAAAAGAAACATACAATACACTGGTTGTATAAGTGTGCACACCCTTAAACTAATACTTTGTTGTGTTTGCACACCCTTAAACTAACACTTTGTTGGAGCACTTTTTGATTTAACTACAGCATTCAGTCTTCTTGGGTACACACCTGCCATCAATTAAGGAGACTCTGATTAACCTCAAATAACGTTCAGCTGTCCTAGTAGGATTTTCCTGATATTTACTCATTTGCCTGCTACAGCAAAGGCCATGGTTCGCAGAGAGCTTACAAACCATCAAAGGTATCTCATTGTTGAAAGGTATCAGTCAGGAGAAGGGTACAAAAACATTTCCACAGCATTGGATATGCCATGGAACACAATGAAGACAGTCATCAAAAAGTGGAGAAAATATGGGACAACAGTAACATTGCAAAGAACTGGATGTCCCTCCAAAACTGATGAAAAGACAAGATGAAAACGGGTCTATATTGTAAGTTCAAAGTCTGAAAACTTCGAATCTCATATGATCGACATCATATGAGCGAAGTTTTCAAACATCAAACGTTACAGTGGAGATCGCTGTAGGGAATATTTCCCTTCACTTCAATTTTGTGCAATCTTGGAGTTGATATAATTAAGTAGCGGGGGGTGTTGGGGGTGCAGGGGGGCTTTCAGGAGCATTCAGGTAGTTTTTTTTATTTTTAGTTTGTTTATATTTTATGTTCAATGTTTGAAAACTTCGCTCATATGGAGTCGATCATATGAGATTTGAAGTTTTCAGACTTAGAACATATAATATAGACCCAATGAAAACTGGTCAGGGAGGCTGCCAAGAGCCCTACAGTAACACTGAAGAAGCTGCAGGAATTTCTGGCAAGTACTGGTTATGTACTACATGTGACAACAATCTCCCGTATTCTCCATATGTCTGGACTATAGGGTAGGGTTGCAAGACAGAAGCATTTTCTTACACAGAAAAACATCCAGTCCAAGCTAAAATTTGCAAAATAATACATCAAGTTTCACAAAAGCATGTGGAAAAATGTATTATGGTCTGATGAGACCAAGGTTGAACTTTCTGGCCACAATTCCAAAAGGTACGTGTGGCGCAAAAACAACACTTCCCATCACCAAAAGAACACCATTCCCACAGTGAAGCATGGTGGTGGCAGTATCATGCTTTGGGGTTGCTTTACTTCAGCTGAAACTGGGGCTTTAGTCAAGGTGGAGGGAATTACGAACAGTTCCAAATACCAGTCACTTATGGCCCAAAACATTCAGGCATCTGTTAGAAAGATGAAGATGAAGAGGAATTTCACCTTTCAACACAACAATGACCCCCAAGCATACATCCAAATCAACAAAAGAATGGCTTCACCAGAAGAAAATTAAGGTTTTTGAATGGCCCAGGCAGAGCCCGGACCTAAAGCCAATAGAAAATCTGT